>NC_090899.1:8327542-8343530 GCF_040956055.1 Brachionichthys hirsutus
CCTCAGCCAATAAAAGAAATGAGCTGTCCGTCAGCTGAAGTGACTTGATGCCCCGTATGTAAAACACACAGCATATGAAACAACTTTTACAAGTCAGAGATGCTGAAGTCAGCCATGGATGGATGTGAAACCGGCTGTTCTTTGGTCAGCGCCGGTCAGCAGGGTCACGTCTGTAAGATAAAAGGAGAGGCTGCGGTTGGTTGCTTCCACAGAGGGAAGGAAGGGCGAGGAGGTGGCCTCAGCACAAACACCAGGCTCATTGTTCAAGTTCAAGGTAACACTGAATGGGCTTTTCATTCCGTTATCTCAGCCCCTCGTCCCGCTGCTAGTTGCTGTTTATAACGGGGGTCGTCGTTCAAGGAAGGCGCTGTGTGTGTGTGGCGGCGTCTGACATCGCTCCCGTGCTGCTGTCGTTGTAACCCGATTATTCCAGTTCAACTCATTCAGGGTCGGATGTTTGTGATCAAAGGCGTATCCACAAAGAATCTCTCTCAGAACATTGCGTGTCAATGTGTACCCACAGCGCCGCTTCAGGTGCTTCACACATTGAACAAGGTCAAAGTCAGAGGGTCAGAGGTCAGGACAACCGCTCCCCTCCCTCACCTCCAGCAGTCTCCTCCCCTCTCTGTTCAGTCATCAGCTCCTCATTAACTCCCCATCAAAGGGGATTTCCTGTTTCATTTTCCCCATCCCTGTTCACAATGGAAGAGCGTCGCCGTCGCAGCTCCTTTATTGTGAACACGAATAATTAAAGCCTTCACGCCTGTTGTGTTAAAAATGCAAACTAACTCTATGAAAGTTGTAGCAACACACTGGATCTGAAAACGGTCGTCTGAGCGCGACGAAAGCAGCCGCATAATGGCACACACACACACACACACGCACACGCACACACACACACACACACACACACACACGCACACACACACACACACACACACACACACACACACACACACACACACACACACAGAGAGAGTCTGCCCTGACTCTAAATTACATGTCTCAACAGAAAGTCAATAACAATACAGGAATGATTAATCAGTGCGACTGTGGCCCCGCCCTTTCTCACCACCTACTACTCTACTGCTAAGCCCCACTCTCCCTCTCTCAGCTCTATATTGATCTGAATGCATTTGCTTCCCATTTATCCCCCCCCCCCGTAAACAATGCCATTGCATCGAGTGGTCACAAAGAACCTTTCACACAGGACTGTCTGCTGTACACACAAACAGCAGCAGCCATCGCGGCGTGCACCGCCTCGTCCTCAGATTCGATGCTCGGAGGGATTCTGCGTGATTATTCTGGAGTGCAAATTAGGAGGGTCCTTTTCATAGTGCAGGTGCACCGTGTGTTTGTGTTTGTACACACATTAGCCCAAATAGAAGGCATTCTCAAAGGGTTAACTGAGAGCTCATTGGTTTCCCCCCCCCCCCCCCCCCCCCCCCCTCACCATACCGGTTGGTGGCACACAGGTTGCCATGACACCAGACTGTTTTGTCTGCCCTTTGACCTCTTTAAGGGGTACTGTGGTCAATCAGGCATTACATGTGAGAGGCAGAAAGAACAGATGAGAGGGAGGGGGGGGGGGGGGGGGGGGTGAATTTCCTCTGTAAAAAAAAGAGGTCTTAAAGGTTCCTCTATACATCCGCTTTGTACAGAGCAGAAGGCGTGGAGCCTCCGAGCGAAACAAAGACACATGTGCACATGCAGACACGGCAGCAGTTGCAAGGGTAAATGAACTGGGCTGCAGCTCTCAGGGGGTGGGGAGCTATTATGCTCATTGTGCGGTCGGCCAGCGAAAGCCGTTTGGCTGCTCCTTTTGAAGTTATAGTTACCAAAACCGGCGCGGGCTTAGCAGTCCAAGCTGGCGCATCGCTTTGTCCACACTGCAGAGCCAAAACGTAGCACTTTATAAAAACATAAATGTTATGAGCTAAACAATCTCAAGCTGAAAATTACAAATGTGTTTTACGAGACGTGTCCCACCAGGGAGGCCCTGAAAGGATAACGTCTAATAAAGATAGAGCCCAACCCAATCATCAATGGCAGAACTCAAGAAGCGATGAAGCAAATATTCAAGAGTTCAATGCAGCTTTAGAGTCTAATTATAAAGTATTGTGTTGTAATGTGAAGTACTGTAGTCATTCTGCGCTGTACTTATTTAACTTCAGATTTATTACACAAGCTGGACTTTGTATTTTCATAGCATGGTAACTAAACAATAAATGATTTTGACAGCAGCTGTTTGGTTCTGACTATGTTGGATACTTGTATGTATTTTTACATTATCACTAACATGTACTATACCTGTATTATTCATTCTGGAAATGTGTCTGCGTTATGTCTGTTTGCTCATCTGTAAAACTCTCGTCCGTTCTCCTGCTGCCTCTGCGGCAATGAGAGTTAAAGATATTGAGCATTTGATCGGAAAACTTTGAAACTGAGCTCCGAAAGGCTGGACGCGAAGCATGTGCAGATCGACAACTGTGCCATAGCAACAGATTGGCTAGCTGCCAAGTTGTTGGGGTTGCCAGGCAAAGGGTTCCCATAGCAACATTTATTTTGCCATCTTGGCATCAACCAAAGTAGATGAACGTCGGACAGAGCGTTGCTCACACCTGGAGGAAGGAGCACATGCATATTTCAGCAGATCGGAGTTTCACTCTCACAAGCTCCGCGTTATTAACATATTCTGAAAATGTTTTATGTATTTAGGAGCAAAAGGCCACAGCAGAGGTGGTGTAGCAGATTTTTAAACATCAGTGTGTCCTCCATCTCTCCGTTTCACCTCATTTTCATCGCATCCTTGGCATTGCATTCGGTTTAAAGGATTGAGAGTAGCCTTGTCTCGTTGCGCTGACAGAGAGAGTTTGCGTTCTTTACATACCTTTAAGGACTCTACTCATTAAATGACATCCCAAATTGTGCCACTGCATGTGAAAGAGGATCAAGCATGAGAGGAATCTTAAAGGTGGAGCAATCTGGCACATTTATAAATCACCTCAGACCTTTTGTCATTGTGGACTCGGGTTTCACCGCATAGACGCTTGGACAGTTGGAGACAGAGACACATTCAGATGGCATTGGTTCAGTTGCATTGCATTTCTGCATGATTTGACTGTAAACGAGTTGCAGAAGCAGGTACATTTCTGGAGAAGCTTGTGGGTGCAGAAGCGTGGTTAAAAGGGGTAAGAGGCAGGAAATGGGGACCCCTGAGGGCTGAAGCAGGGAAATAGTAGCAGGAGTGAGGAGGAGGAGGAGGAGGAGGAGAAGAAGGGAGAGGAGGGGAGAACAGTGAAATGGGGGGCTGGTAGGAGCAAACATTGGACGAGGAGTCTAAACCCAAACCAAACAAAAAAAGAGGAGGAAAAAAATGATCTGTCAACATTTTTTCCTGTCACTCCGTCTTATAGTCTACCAGGTTAAATGGTTAAGTCATGTACATTTGCACAGCTCAACACAAGGCCAGACAAGAAAGATGCGTACGCAATATGATCTGGACTCTTTTGCTGTCGTGTACCGCTCCTATTTTGGATGATGAAATGCTTTAATCCCACATGCCTTGCAGCGTTTTGGTCCAGTTCCCACGTACTGCTCGCTTTTCAGCATCGCTAGACTCTGAAAATGCTTTAACTTTGTATTTAGTAAATATCTGACACTGATATTTATTTATTTTGTATGGCTAAACAGTAATTAGGTAGGGTTTTATTTATAGAGTCTTTCTGTAATGGATGGGAAATTCCTCTTTGAGAATGTCAGACGTTAACCAGATTTACATATTACAGACTAAATTAAAGGTGATGAGATTTATTTATCAGCAGAATCAGACAGTTGAAGTTTACCCTGCTCCAATGCTTTCTCTTGCCATTCAGTGGGAACAGTCAGAAAGAGAAGTGAGTGGCAGTCACCACTAGAGGGCACTACTTCATAATGAATATAAATACTTTGCATGAACAGATGGAAGGAAAATATCTGTGAAGTTTTTCAGTCATCCAGGTCATTGTAGATCTCTTTGTTGAACAAAGTCAACTGGACTCATAGGAAAAGCTTGAATAGGTCTCTCCTCTCATCAAGGAGGCTTCTTCAGGTCTGATCAAGTCCGGTTCCTACAGGTCCGGTTGACTTTATTCAACAAAGGGTTCTAGATGGAAGGAAATCTTCCAGTAGACAGGCTTCATGTCAAAGTGTGGGTTTTCATTGTTTGTTCGTTTTTCCCCTGAGTTCAAAGCAGTTTTCTGTAAGACACAAGCTCGTCTCATATTTTGTCTTACACTCCTTCAGTACTTTTGATAATATCAGTTGCCACCCTCATTTGGTATTTCTCTGCATCTGTGTTTGTGTAAATAGCTGGTATTAATAAACTACCTTCGGGCTTTCGTGTGTAGCCTTACATCTGGATTCCCTCACTGCAGCTGTTCGTGCAGCATCATGGGCGCTGCAGCATTCCGTAAAGGTGCGTCCAATTCCATCCATTTGATGTTGTGAAACTTCCATCTCTCGAAGTAAAACTATATCATCAAAACCCAATTTGTCATCCAAATCTACTGTAACTGCACGCACAAACAGAAGAACGCCATCCATTAAGCTCAGAAGCCACTTCCCCGAGAATGTTGCAAGAATTTTGTGTTCTTTGCCCGTATCACAGAACAAAGAAACCCCTCGAGCATGAAAACAAAAAACTAAACATGCAGCGCAAAAGAAACTAAAACAAAAAGGGAAATGAGGGAATCTGATTCTTCTGTATACGCTAGTCTTAAATCCGCTAGATGATTCATTAGCAAGGACATTTGAGGTCTACACAAGTATATCATTCACGTAGAAAAGATAATTGGCTGCCTGCCAGGTGTATAAGTAGAGTATTTGCACGGAAGCCTTTGTCCCGCTGGTGAAGATCTTGCGTGGAGAGGAGCGCTACAGTTTGTGCTCTGCAGCGTGAGGTAGTTGGTTGTATGGTTTCGCATAATAAACAGCAAGGAGATAACTGTACAACCTTCTAGCTTTCCCTGCGGAGTCACTTCTTGCCACATCTATTGTGCCCCCAGTAGAGAGGTAAGTATGTTGTTTTCCCACTGGAGGATCTCCTAGTGATTAAATTTGTGGCTCATCCTTTTCAACTGTGATATCTTTTTTAGATGCTCTTCCCTTTGGGCAAAGCGCTAACGTGAACCCTGCATGAACTCATTTTTGTAGCCGGACGGGAGGACCACCTGCTGCTTCAGTGGATGTCGCTTAGGCTTTGGCGCTGACTTGCTTCTGCTGCAGCAGACTTCAACCTAAGAAAGGATGCTGAAAAGGTTCTTTCAATATACTGTCACGGAATGATCGCTCATGAATCC
Source organism: Brachionichthys hirsutus (assembly GCF_040956055.1). Taxonomy (NCBI): domain Eukaryota; kingdom Metazoa; phylum Chordata; class Actinopteri; order Lophiiformes; family Brachionichthyidae; genus Brachionichthys; species Brachionichthys hirsutus. Next base: position 8,332,882 of record NC_090899.1, read on the forward strand.
CTGATATCCAGACGCGATCAACGTAGCTCTGCGCATGTTGAATCAGACAACTGCATGACCTTTGCTGCAACAAATCTCCTGAAAGAAAAACAGAAAGAAATGCATTTGAAATGTAAAAAAAAATTGAAAGGTGCTCAACATGATTAAAATATTCTGATTCTGAACATCATTAGATAACTCTGAAGTTTCACCGAGCCATTTCATTTTCCTTTTTTCTATTGTGCAAGATCCGTCTAATACTTTTTGATACAACAGGTAGAGGAGCATTGTCCGTCTGCGTTATACACATCTGCACATTCTCATGCAAAATGTTGTGCAGTCTTCTACATTCCACACCCAACACACAATCATATTTCCAGCGTCATTACGCCGCCACCTCCTCCCCTGCCTCTGTTTCCCTCCGTGTATCAGACTGGTGGCTGAAACAGCAGCCATCTGCAGTGCGTTATAGCCGGCTCTCCTCCCCTTCTGGACATAGGTGGAAAAAAAAAAAAGGGGGGGGGGGCATATATCAGAATTGTGCTGATTCTGCAGTCAGTCGTGGCATTCTTTATCATCTGCTGCACAGTGATGCATCTCCCGCCAGAAGAGACATCTCCCAGTTGTAAGGATCGTGGGCCAAAGCGGTGTAAAATGAGCAGTCGGCCCTGCTTCTTTGTCTCACGCCACATAGCAAAGCTCATTGGTACCAGAGAACAGTCTGGTTTTCTTCGCTTTCACATGAACATATCTCTACAAATGATCTTTTGGACCTGTGAGTAAAATCTCACAATGTAAAGCACTATAGGCTCCTCGAGTCGTCTTGAAAACTACAATCTTAAGCATATAATGCACCGTTGATCCTTTTTGGGGATTTTTGCTTTTGTACACATACTCCACTGTAACAAATAAATAAATAAAGTAAAATGTGATGGGGGAGTGTTATGCTGAAAACGACGATGTCTCTCATCTCTCGGGATTAAACAGAGAACTGGAGCATCCCGATCCTGAGACACACGAGGCAGACACCATCCCAGACTGATGATGTCATCCCTGTGAAGCACTCCTAGTGCTTTGTCTCTCGGTGGCACTGCAGAGTGCAGCCGAAGGCACGTATGCAGACCCAGACACAGCGCTGCTCACGCCGGAGAGAGCTGCCCTTTCTTGGATTTAAAGCCAAATCAGCGTCTAGGTAGCCGCTATCTCGAATAGCAGCGCTCTAATGTTTTCTTCCGGTAAGAAGACAGACAGAAAGAGAGCAGGCAGATGTTCCAGCACACGATAATCGTGTCACAATGACGATCCATGAGTTGGAAATGTGCAAGAATTTATCTCAGCAATGTCAGGATCGGAAAGGGTCTATGAGGTGTGCAAGCACAAGGTGCAGATAAACTCAGCCCAAGTGCTGAAGGACAGAACACACAGTACCCCCCCCCCCCCCCCCCCCAGCACAGCAGAAAGCATAGCAGCATGTTGTTTCTGTGCTAATTTAGATAGCACGGCATTACAGCATGATTGTGCATCTGGAGGGGATATGAAAAGCCCTTGAAGCATCGCGGCAGTGAATGAGACTGGATCAAAGCAGGAAACAAATTCAGCTCGACAGAGTAGGTGTCTGGAATTACCGCTGCTCAAGTGGCACACACTCGTCTATAGGCATTGTGGGTATTATTCAATGAATATTCAGAAGGTATTATGAATGTATAGTGGAGTGATGGTATTGTAACCTCCATTCCTAAAAGGTTGAATGCTTGCCTTGCGTATTTATGAAACAGACGCCTCACCTGAAAGCCTTGGGGACGATGATGATGATGACGATATGTTGGTGCCATTTTAACTTGTAGCCACTTTCACAGAGAGGGATTTTCACTCTCGCTCTCTCTCAAGCTACGTGTTTATTTTGCTTTTATTAGTTTCATACCTTGTTTATTGTTTGCCAGCTATCCTTCAGAGAGGTGCCATCACCTCAGACCTCAGCTGACTGCTCTGACCTTTAGGTCAAAAGCAATTCATCATTTACTTGTGACACATTGGTGATATTCTCTGTTGTATAACATGGTCAGGTCACTTTAAAGCCCTTAATGATGCTTACACATCAAGTGTAGTGTTTATGCTCCATCCTGCTGAACAGACAGCCAATCAGTGGGTCTAAATTAGATTTTGTTTCATTTCTGAATTTCCCTGAGGGCCATATGATTCTGTTACCTAACTGCAGCTCCGTGTACTCCCAGAGAGCAAGTAGCACAAGTATTAGAATCAAACTGCCTTCCGACAGTTTAGGCACAAATGAGGTTGTAATTATAAGATTAAAGAGAAATGAAGGAAATCACACATGAGGTTTGCCAAACCGCTGCCGCTTGATAGTTCATGCATGCAGAACAACCTGCATGTGTTCAGACAACCTCCGTTTCAACGCCTTGATTTACGCTCTCAAACGGATCCACCTCTAATTTGGAGCTGTTTAATCAACATCGCATTGTCACTGGCTAAGTATTCTGCAATGGCTTTATTTACTGGCCGTCGAGTCAATCAAGGTGACATTTGCAGTTGTGTTTGAGCAACGCCATAAAGCCTGTAATCAATTAGATGACGGGGTGATTGCTGCACGCGCAGGAAGAGGCGGTCATGTCAGGCTCTCGGCTTCATGAGGCTCCTGGGCTTCATATTTTCTCTCTCTTCTCATCCCATTTCAGATTCTGACCCTCCCCCTCCATCCCCACTTTCTGCTAGCCTCCCTGCCACCCTGCCTCCCCCCCCTCTCTCTCACACACACACACACACACACACATACACGCATGTCCCCACTTTCTTTGACACACACACACACACACATGTGTGCACTCACTGCACTCTTACTCTCTCTCTTTCCAGCTCTACCACATCCACACACATTGCTCACAGAACGTGTGTGTTGGGGGGGTTACTAGCTAGTAGAGACGAGAGGCTCGAAAAAATGCAAGAGGGAAAAGAGGGAGATGGAAGGATAATGACCAGTGAGTGGGAAAGAGGGAGCGTCAAAAGAGGAGAAGAGAATGGGGTACAAAGCAAAGGGATGGCTCTAGACCGTGAATGCACCACGGACGGTAAATGAGTTTGTGAGTGTGTGTGTGTGTGCGTGTGTGTGTGTGTGCGTGTGTGTGTGTGAGAGCAGGCTTGCTCAAGTAAGCAAGGTTTCCCTCTCTTCTTAATTTTTCTCTCGTTTGCAGCTCGGTGCTTATTGGAGAGCAGCCCTGCAGAGACAAAAGACGAGGAGCTGCATGGTTGTTGTTCAGGTAGGTTGTGGGTCGAGAGCAGAACACTGGAATCAATACTATTGTCTGGAACCTACCTGCCGCTGGACTCTCTGTCTGGCATAGACCACCAGGACTGAGGGAGCACAGACTCCTTGTGACTAGGAAGGAGAAGAAAAGACGGGACTGGCTGGTAACGTTTTAGCTTACGAGATGGATTTCTATGAAAGAATGCATTTTTATGTGACACTTTTCCATCACTCATCCTTCAGATCATTTGCCAGTTATGTTTTTCTGCACGTACATGCATGCCCCTTTTCAGCTGACGAAATGCCCTTCAGACATGTGCACGTTGTCCGCAGGTCACGTCTACAGTGCAGTTTAGTATTTAATTTGCACTTTATTTTGAATCTCGTCTTTTTTTAACAAAAATATTTTTAAATCTCAAGAGAAAAAAGTACGTTTCAAACTTGCTGCAGGCAAATCTTTAAAAGCATCAAGGAATTTTAACATTGTTACAGGCAATTTTAGACGAATCCGTCATACCTGCTGCAATTATCATGAATATGACATCATGAAAACAGACGTGTACATGATTTGTCATAAATCCACAGTTTTGTGGCGTGAATTACGTCATTTTAAGGAAGCCTAAAAGCCAAATTCCACAGATGTAAAATATCTTTCCTTCAAGTCATGCGAAATGTTATTTGTGGTCTGATCAGCGCTTCCTCATCTGCCACATCCATAAAACTGAAATGAACTAAAACCACTGCATTCTTAAATCTTGAGGCCTCTAATGCACAAAGTCAACCTGTAGGTAAAACAGCGCAGTTCCCTTTGAAGCAGGTCATGAAGCAGCCATTCAGCACTTTGCTTTCTCTTTGGCACTAATGTCTTTTAGGTCAGTAAAAAATGCGCCACATCCAGAAAATGTACAAATGTTCCATTTTTACAGCACAAGAAGATGAATCAGGCTTCCCCATCTGTGTCATGCTGTCTGTCTACCAGTGGGTGGCATTGGCTTCTCATATGATTTACATAACTTTGTGTCTGTTACTAAAACATAGGGAACATTTTACATTGATACATTTTAATTGGAAAACAAAAATGGTTCAGTTATTGATCTTTGTTGTCTACAGGTGGATTTATGACGATGTGTCGCTTTCATCAAGAGCCGCTTTCATCAGGTGAGACAATCAGATCCTGCCTTGTTCTGAATGGTGATACGACAACTTTGATGTAATAAAATATATCCCTAATATAAATATATCCCTGCCAACATGTTTAGACAGTAATTTTGTAAAAATAAAAAAACAATATGTACGTGAATATTCATTTCTATGACACCTAAATAATGAATCCAGCAAAGATTTTGTGTCACTATATGTGTTTTACATTCTTTGACTCTAACTCTGCAGTTTTTGTACATATTAAGGTTTATTTTTAAAGCCCTTTCAGCTTACTGAGGTCTGAACACAATGTGTCAGTTTTTGCACATTCAATAATAATAATAAAAAGTCCCTTTATTTAGCCACAGTTTGAATTTAATTTGTTTCCTCCACATTAATTGTCTCCTCCACAATTTGCTCAGCTGCTGCAGTCCCGAGATTATTTGAGCTCTGCTCTAAAGAAAATATTGTCCTGCTTTTTATTACAGTACAGGGAGGTAAAAGATTGGTCTGAATGAAACGCAGACAAATATATGAGCATCATGCTTTAATTGAACTGCTCACTTTTCAATCTGTTCTGCGGCAAACTGCGAGACCGATCGGTGCGGCAGAATCCAAATGTCAGATGAGGTCATGTCTTTGTCTCAGTGCAGCAACTCTGCGATTCCTTCCTGTAATTGATCTCTGCTTTATTTTTCCATACATTCAAGGGCTCATTTTTAAGATGTGACTTTGATTAAATTGCCCGGTATTTTAAACCTTCCTGTGTAATTGCATTTTACAGTATGCCCCTCTGTCCCTGAGACCCTTAACCTGTGAGGTAAAAGCAGGTCACAGGCGAGGTCCTCGGGAACAGGGCTGCATTCAGTTTCAACGTCCCAGAAAAGATGAGTTTTTTGTAAAAGTTGAAAATATGATGAACATGTCACTCCCTAGAATTATAGTCTGGTATTCCCTGTTATTTCAAACTGTTTCTAAATAACAGTGATGATTAAGACTTGAAGAAAAAGAAGACTCTTCATTCTGCAGCACGGAGTCTCAGGGGGCCGGCCCTATTGGCTGTCTTTGTGTTATAGTCCTCACTGGGGGGGGGGGGGGGCAGAAAGAAGATAGCCAAGGGTTGTGACCCCGTCATTTATGTCAGCTTCAGAAATGACAGTTATTGGTAAATCACATGGTTGTTTATGTGCTTTGTTACATACATCTGTAAGTTAATAAAACATCTTTAAAATTTGTATGAATTCATGACAAAGTACGTTTCTGAGTCTGAAGAAAAACACCAGATGTTAAATTTACAAGCTCTCAGCTTTATTCTAATTTTGTCTGCTTGCGTTTCATCACTTATTTAGAAATAATGAGACAAGTAACAAGAAGCAACACTTCCTGAATATGAAATGACATCTGGTGAAAGTCATTCCCCTTTTGCTGCAGGAGCGATACAGGCAGTGTAATCTCCCACATAAATCAAAAGTGCCTCTATTTTCTTTCCTTTTCTCTCCATTTGGGATTTTCCATGTCCGACCACCGGACTATCTATCTGACGTTTGCGGTCCTGGAGCGGACTCTTGACTCGCATTGATTGGCTTGTCTGTGTGGAGACAGATGAATGCATTAGTACCCAGCTCACCCTGCCACTGAAAATATATTAAGTTCATGTATTAGGCACCCTGTCTGGTTGCCATGGAGATCCACCAGGAGTGAGGGACCAGGGAGGAGGGGTAGTCAGCTCTGGAGGATGGGAAACGAGCGGGGGATACAGGATGTGATGAGGCAGGCGACTTGATTTGTAGTCCTGCTCCCTCTTCTTCGTCGCCTTCCTCTCTCTGCCACTTGTGTCCTCTCTCACCTCTGGAGTGACTTTCCCCTTTTCTTTTATCTTTTCTGTTTATCTTCTTCCTTCTCTAACATCCAATCGCCTTTCAATTGATTTGAATTCCACCCAAAAGCACAGACGCTTTCTCTCTTTTTTTGTCCATAACTACTCTATTGATTTTGTTGATCTATTTCAGCCATTTTGTTTTCCTTTCACTCCCCGTCTTCCAGTTGAAGATTTCTTTTTTTTTTATCCCTCTACATACATAAGCGTTTAACTCCCTCTTCATTTGCCCCTCTTCCCCCTTGCCGCCGCCGCCGCCGCCTCCCTCTTTGGCTCGCTCAATCTCGGCTCTCTGCAGTAAAACTGGTGCATTGAGGCAGCGGGAAACGAGGACTGGAGACAATAGAATGGAGGGAAGTGTGGAGGCAAATCTGTGATGCTCTCCTCTCAAACCCAAATATGTCACGGAAACACAAGCAGGAAAAAAAATCTTACTTTGAAAAATCCCTATTCTTTGGTTTTTTTCATGCTACTCCTGAAATATAAACCCCGGCTTTCTTGGTCGCTATGCAACAAAGACAGTTGGCAGCCAAACCGCTGCATGAATTCAATGCTGCTGGAAAATGGGCTCATTCGTTTTGTTGCTTGTGTGTGTTGGCTTGCTGTTTAGCACCTCTCTGAGCTGCTATCAGTGCTTTGTTGACTTGACAGACAGTTATCGCCTGTGTTGGGGTCACATTTGGACTAAATACAATGTGAGAAACGTCGGCAGCTGCTTCAGAACGCTGGACCGCATATTCAACAACGACGCGGGAGTAATCGAGGCTGGCAGAGTAGGTGTGTGAGATCTGCTGGTGTTTTGTCATTTCGGGTTTGATTCAAGTCCACTAAATCAGCGCTAAACGACAATTAAAAACGCGTGTAAGCGTGAGGAAGTCGGATTAGAATTGTCTGACGTGTCCTTTTTCTCACCAGGTGAAGGTTATGACAAGCAGCTGAAAGAAATTCTGGATGCTCAGATTCTTCCACTGGCAAAAGAGTTTGATAAAAAGCGGAATGACGGTAGTGAAACATTTCAGACACATAAATGAGTCTTTAGAGTGTCACCATTGTTACGGTCGGAAAGGAAGGGGAGTTAGAAATGAGACATTTCAAAATGATGCCCTAAAGCGCACCTTTCCCCAGGATGCTTTGAGCCAAATGTTCTGTCTTCCTCCCTCTGCGCTCTCCACCACCACCTCATCTTCATTTCTCAGACGTGGTGTATGAGGAAAGGTTGCAGACAGCAGCAGACAATTTCATCGCAGCTGCCTCCAAACTGCCGAGGGGTGAGACCTGGTCTCTTCTTCTCCCCTTTCCTTCTCCTTGTCTCTCTCTTTTTCTAGTTACGTTAATGCAGCCTTTCAGAGAGAAAGAATAAAGAAACATCCAGATGGGACTGATTCAGACTTGATCAAAATAAAGTTGAGTTTCTATTTTTTCACAGTTTCTGGATGTTTCCCTCCATGTGGTTAGTATTTGTGTTATTTTTTCTTTGTACCAACAATATCCCAATTATCATTTTAGATGGACAATGTCTTTAAACGCATTGGTAAGCATTCATTTTATGCACCTATCAGGTTTCCAGGCCAGAGGGGCAGTGTACAATTGCGCTACCTGCGAGTACGACTCCTGTGAGTTTCCTCTCGACTGTCCATGTGAGTATCGCTGATCTGTCCAGTATATTGGATTATGGATATTGTTACATCACCAGTGCTCAAAGAGGAAAAAAGGTTGCACTAATCCAGATTTAACACGACCTTACATAATTATATTTTCACTCTCATAAGCATCCACCTTTGGCTCTTTGAAATGCGCCAAGCAGAAGGGCTTTATTTCCGCTTATATCTTTCCAAAGAGCCCCAGAGGTTCTTTTTAAGTCTGAGGCTCCTTTATGCGAGTTGACAGTTGACTCCCACACGCGATGGTACTCGTATCAACCACGTAAAGAACAGCCGCTGTTTAGCATATCATCATTTTTACTCCACTCCTCAGAGGCTGGGTTTAAGCATTATCACTAAGGGATAATGCGCCACTGTGAATGTTATCTGTGTGTGTGTGTGTGTGTGTGTTTATTCCAGTTAAAGAAATTAAAGTAACAGAGAGCAGCGGGAGCCAAATGTGGTGCAACGTGTCATTTCAGTTACCAAACGACATCGAGATGATCTGGAGGTTTGCAGAAGAGGTAAAAACACACGCCTGGTATAAGGTGGGCCGTTAAGGTCAACGCAATTCCTTTTGAAATCACAGCTCCATATTGACCGTTCAGACAAGAGAGCCTTGATGCCATCGTTTCTGTATGTTTGATTTGAGGCCGGGTTCAGGGGACAGTTAGCTTAACTTAGTGTGGCATCCGTAAATTGGAGGAGATGATTAGCACGGCCGCAAATGTACAAATCCGACTAAGGCAATGCATTCCCCATGACCTTTCGTTGTCTGCCTCTGATTGGCTGGGAGTGACAATGACGTAGCCCATCACTGAATGACCCGGAAGTTCTGCAGTTCATCAATCTTTGGTGAATTCAGAGCATGAGATATGTTTTGTTTTTGCACAAATTTGTTGCCCAGGACCTTCGTAGAATATGTCATGCCTTGGATATATATATATAAAAAACAAAACACTCTTTTCAAGCACAATACGCTTGTTTATATTGAGACATATTTAATAAATTAGCATTTATTTGTGCTGGCAGAATTCCTTTAATGTGGATACTGTGTCTGAGCCTGTCAGAGCAGAACAACTGTATGAAAAGGGCTTATTCGGTTTCAGGATGGTATCAATCTTCTCATCTAACTGTCGGCATTATAATGACATAATAACACATTATTCCAGCAAAGGCGGCTCTCCCTGGTCATAATGAATCTGTCTTTGGATCCGAGGAGATTAGTATAAATAATTCCTGCCTTGAACTATTTGTAACGTTTTATTCCTGCGCAGGTGAAAACCCAACAGGTGGATCAGTTCAGAGAAGTGACTGCGGGCCTGGACCCGCTCTATTCCATCCGTTCAACCAGCTTGCAGCATCAGGGAACCTACCAGTGTGAGATCTACTCAGGCCGCCGCTCCATTGTCAGAGTGTACTCCTATCTCAATGGTAACGAGGAGAAAGACCTGGAATCTGTGTACTTTTTACTCTTTGGGAGAGACATACTTTGTGGATAAATATACTGATAAGTTTTTGTAATCGTTTAAGTGGTTGAAGAAGGCATGTGAATGTTTCATCCATACATACTGGTCTGTTTCGCTGGTCCCCTGAGTTATTAGTTATTCTTTTTTAATACAGTAGGTGCACCTTTGGGTGGCGCCGTCTAGTTTGGAGAAATTGTGGCTGGCGGTCCGTGACTATTTAATCCCTGCACTCCGAATCACGTTCTGCTTCCTGCTACAGCCAACCTGCTGCTGAGTGGCTTTCTGTTTGTCACATTATAGTACATACAGTCTCCCACCTTTTTCATGGCTGTGGAGCCAGGTTGTGACAGAGAATAATTACAGTGAAGGAATGTGGAAAAACCCACATAGAAACAAATTTTAAGAGAAAGCAATGCATAAATTTCACCTGTAAAATATGAGGAATCATCGACAGTTCGGGAAATGGGAGCTAAATGGCCATCACTGGATCTGTACAGATAAATGTCAGTGAGTGGATGATTATTTTTCTTTGTGTATTTTCAGATTTGTAGGTTTTTGCATGTAAATGTGCATTTTTTTTCCTCACTTATATTTGTTGTATATCCTTTGAAAATAATACTTTTAATTTATATTTACACCAGAATTTCTTCCTCAGCGTTTTCTATATGTCCTCAGGGTGAGTTTGAATCTTTTCTTTCTCTGCATCTCTCTCTCTCTCTAAGTGACCCCCCGGGCTGTGGTGGGACACTCTGAGCTACAGGAGACATTCGACCAGTCTGTCCTCTCAGGAGAGGGATTCGTCCCTGTGCCTGATGATTCGTCTCACGCCCTCCTCCTCCCCCCAACGCTGCTTCTTACTGCCTGCTTCACTGCTGTATTCCACCTGTTCTTCCTCTTCCTGGGGTAAAACCAAGAAATGATTGGTGCAGTGAAGAAACAATAAATAGATTCCCTTGCTTCAGCCAGTGAGCATGCATGACTTGGTACCATATCCCCCACTTCTTCTTTCGTTGTTGCAGGACTCTGTTTTGGGCGATGAAGCCAGACACAACATTTCATCAGGCAGATCCCTGGGAAGATTTATGATTGCGAGAGTTGTGAAGAGAAATCGATTGCGTTAAACTCCGTTCATCATCACCACCCCCCCCCCCCCCCCCCGGTTTTCTGCAGCTCTGGTTTTCTAGAGAAAATTTCTGTATATTTTTTGTTTTTATTGTAAGCCTGTATGTTTCTCCTTCCACCACTGGAGGCCAGGATACACAACTTTATCGATGCTCTGCAAAGGC
>NC_090899.1:8343630-8356630 GCF_040956055.1 Brachionichthys hirsutus
GTGGACGTCTGCCGTGACGTAGGTCTGGATTCACGTCTGCTCCAAACTGTTTTCTGGTCTGTCACCGCAGAGTGCCGATTTTAAATCAACATCTTAGAGCAGACATGGGCAAACCCAGGCCCGGGGGCCATATGCGGCCCGTTGGTCTTTTTAATCCGGCCCGCCAACTTGTCCAAATTATATCATTAAATAAAATTGTATTATAATTAAACCTCATTCACTTGACCTTTTCCCTGTAATACTACCTGTAAAAGGCCAAATCCTTTCATGCAATAGCTTTCATGTGTCATTTATATTAGCTCACACAAATACTCCATCCATCTGTTCTTGGTCCGGCCCCTCTGTCAAATTTTAGAACCTATTGTGGCCTGCGAGTCAAAAAGTTTGCCCATCCCTGTCTTAGAGTCTGCTCAGTCTTGTTAGCACCATCCATTCCAATAATCTGATCACCTCTGGGCCATCCCGAGTCCAGCTGTTAACTGGCTTTATGATTTGTTTGCAAATGAGTCTCATCGTGACCTGAATCACCCGTCACACCAGCGCCTCACCATGGGTCTCTGGTGGGAGGGTCCGGGCATGGCCACGCCACTGCTGGTGCTCTCGGCCTTCTTGGTGAGCTGCACATATACCCTCCCATGATCCTTCGAGACCAGGCAGTGGTAGAGGTCGTCGTATTTGACTTCCAAGAAGATGGCCTCGCGGTCCACGTAGTCCCCGGGTTTCAGGAAGTAGACCACTTTGGACGAGATGAGCACGCAGTAGGTGTCGATGGGCTCCACGGCGATGAAGCTGAAACGGAAAGGCAGTGGAATCTCAAGTCTGATGGAACGCATTCCACGCAGTGCAGAAGAGTCGCACGCACAACTCAGAGTGGATGCTGTCAGTGAGGCGGAAGAGCTGCTCCTGACCGTCGGCCTGCACGGCCGAGTGCCGCGGCAGCAAACCCTGAGGTCCCTTACAGCAACGGGGCTTCCGGACCCGCTGCACGCCGAGCCTGAGCGACACAAAAGGGCGTAAACGCTTCCGCTGCAGGGAGAGGAGCAGGAAACGGTCTCGGCCAACCTGTGGTTACTGAGACTGGCCATGTCCCGGACGGTCTGCGCCGTCTCCGAGGCAAAGTCCAGCGCTCCGGCCACCGGCTTGGTCACGGTGCCCACCAGCCCTTTACCCAGACCCGAGAAGAAGCCAGTCACTCCACCCTCCGTCTTCATGCCCTCGACTGTGGAGGTGATGATACTCGTCATGCCTCCAATGATGCCTGGAGGAGTGCAAGATCGTTTTAACGCAGGGGTCACCGACCTTTGTGAAGCCGAGGGCTACTTTCTGGGCACCGATTCCAGTTTGATACACACTTCTGAAATAAAACATCTGCTCAATGTACCATTAATCATTAATGATATTCATCTATGTAAATACACTGATCATGTTTAATGATTACTCACTAATTATTAACAACGTTAGGGAACAGATTTGACTTGTTCAGAAGTCTTTTATTTTATACAAACTCTTGAGAAACCATGTAAGTAAACATTCCACAAAGAACGGGGCTATCAATTATTATTTTTTCTAATCTTGTGTTGTTTTAACCGGTAAAAATATATATATAAACTAATGTAAACAGCAGGTCTCCAATCCCAGTCAGAACTGCTGCTGCAGGATGATTCCAGAACGGACTGAGAATCCTCCTGAGCTGCTTCTAGCAGGAATAAACTTGTTCCCGGTCACGGTTTAGGAGCAGCTGCGTTCTTCAGCGGATTGTTCCGTGTTTTTCCCCGATAAACGATCATTTCCTGCGGCGTTAGCGGCTGTGTTTGGAGGCGGGGCTTATCAATGTTGTGGGAAAGTGGACGCATGCAGTGAACGATGACAAGCCAATCATACTGGAAGGACAGAGCATCCAATCAGAGACGACCTCGCCTGTTTGTCTTGCTTGGGTGAAGGAGAGAAAGGGCGAGAGAGAAAGGAGAGGGGCAGCGAACCCCGTCGCTATGACTAAGTATTACAATAAAATATGTGGCGGTAACATTAAAATGCGGGACAGCTGGTCGCCCTGCTCACCATGAGCCAATCCGTGGATCCCGGCGACCAGGTGCTCTCCGCTGGTGGCGCCGTGGTACCTGATGTACTCCCGCTCATTCTGGTGCCGGTTGTCCATGGTCTTCCCCAGCCCGTCCGACAACGTTCCTGCAAACTGACACGGAACAGGAGGGTGTTCCCACGGCATGGATCCCGCCACGCTTTTCATTCTAATCTATTTCTTACTCGTTTAAGTCTTTCTAACAGGCTTCCTCATTTTTTTGTTGAAGTGGTAAAAAGAGCACCGGAGCAATGTCGGAAGGAAAAGAAAGACGATTTCTACTGCAAAAGACTAAAAAGTCCAAAAGCCGGTCCCCAACAGAAGACTCAGCAGGGAGTACCTTGGCAGCAGAGTTGGACACTCCGTGGGTGACGTTGCGGATGAGGCCGCCCACATTGCCGTATTTGATGAGCTCAGACACGCCCTCAGTGACATCATTAAGGAGACCCATGGGGTTTCCCAGGAAGTCCACAGAGCCCAGAATCTGGGCCGCCTGACTGATCAGCTCCTGGAGACAGGGAACACTGCACAGTGATGATCGGGACACAACCGTGACACCCCTTTAATGCGGCGCCGGTCCACGCGAGCACAGGCGATGCAGATCAATGAGTGCTGGCCGCCGCTCACCTCTCTGAAGTGCTTGAGGATGTCGTTGATGAGGATCTCCTGCGTCTCGTAGGGGTGCACTCGGGTGAACGGGTACATGTTGATGACGGCATCCTCAAACCGAACCAGAGGAAAGCCCAGGGTCCCTTTCAGCGCCTGTGGTGGCAGAGGGAGACTGCGTCCACTCTATGATCGTAAGACAGCGTAAATAGAGACCCGGTCTGGGTACCTTGAGGTCAGGAGGCAACTTGTGAGAAGTGAAGACGCTCAGTTTGACTTGTGGGAGGCTAATCTTCAGGTTCTCAAAGTAGTAGCGTTTAGGAGGTCCCGCATCCTCGCCGGGCTTCTCGTGGAGGTTCTCGCCCAACTTCTCCAGCTCTGCAACGATTGCAATTCATGTTTTACTTACAGCATCTCAACATGTTAACAGCGACCTCCAACTGACGACCCACCGGCTTCCGTCTGCCCGTATCCAACGAAACTGAGCAACTTGAGCAGCAGCTTCTCCTCAATGATGACTGTAAAGCGCCGGGCCGTCACCATCAGGTGCTGCGGGAACATTGTGGCAACGTCATTTCACTCCTCACACCGCTAGCAAAGAAGCTTAAAGCATGACCTGAACTAGAAAAGCAGCTCCGTCCCCACGGGGATCTGGATCGTTGTTCTTGGTGTCTTTATACACCAACCATGACAAGTCAAAGTGATTCATAAATGGAGTTCTGTCTAAAAAGCCCTTCTTCTTGTTTCCGTTGAAAGTCCTTCGTACATCAATGTTCAAATGTCGAACCTCCTTTGTGGAGGTAACAAATCCGTTGATGCGCCGATGTGGAATCGACTCAGCTATAAGATGACGCTGTCAGAAATCTCCATCGAGTGTACCCCGTTCTATATGAAACGCTCCCGTTCACCTTGGCCGACGGTCCGGCAGCAGGTTTCATTTATTCAGCACTAAATCAGAACAGACGCTCGATACTCTCTATATGGAGCAGCTCGAGACCGAACTCGACATTATTCAGAGACATTTCCACCGTGACAGGCACTTTGCGACAGCGGCGAGGAGGAACTTCCTTTAACAGGCAGAAACCTCGAGCAGGACTTCAGCCACCTTTGTGTCGCTCATTATTCTGAGCAGGCTTGTCCTTACGACAACATTTCACGCAACACAACGGGGGCTGCGGCGCGCGGCACCCACCTTGAAGAGATCGGTGAGCATGAGGCTGCTGGGAACCTTCACAGTGTTGACCTGCAGGGCGGGGCCGCTGTCGCCGGAGCCGGGAGTCACGCACAGCATCACGGGCTGAGTGGTGCCCAGCAGCTGGTTGTCCACCTGATGATGATCAGAAGCTTCTAAATGCTTCCTGCTATCTTTGTACAGCGAGCGGATCGACCGTCCGAGCATCCTCCAGCTGCTACACGCGGCTCACTGCTCTGTGTCATTCTGCACCAGCTGCTACAGAATGTTCTACCTCTGCTGTGGCACTGACCCGTCTTTGAGCAATCTCTGGTCAGGACATGTCCTTTCATTCCAACACAATTTCAAAGCCCGCCTTCTTTCACTTTCTCAATATAAAAATAACTAGAAAGACAATCAGAGACTGCAGACCCCGCCTCCAATAGACTATTGGATCTTGTGAGACAGTAAACAGGGCTTCCGGATCAGAGGGGCCAAACCTGCTCTAGCTTGCTGCTCCGGAACGTACTACAAGACTCCTTCTGGACTCTTTTTCCCATCATGCCATTCGTGTCCCTCCCTCTTAAAGTGGCAGTTTACAGCACAGGCACAATTCCAGATGTAAAAATAATTCTAGAATCTGGATCCAGATCCGGATCAACGCCATTCTCGGGGAGGACCGAGCCACGGACAGAACCTTGCTTGTGTAAAAATTTCAAGTCGATTGGGTTACTAGTTTTTGAGTTATGCGCTCGGACAGACAGACAGACAAACAAACGCACCCAATTGCAATACCCTCGCCTCCTCTTCGGCGAGGGTAAAAATCAGATACATATGAAGTCAACAAGGGTCCACGCCTCGTCATGTCCAGGCTGGATTACCGCCCCAACTCAAAGGTCTGCCTGGCCGACGGCGTGACGTGGATCTGCAGCGCCTCACCTGGATGCTCTGAACGCTGAGCTCCAACACTTCGCTGGCTGCAGTGTGGATGAAGTGGACGTATATGCCAGACAGCGTCATGAACACAAGTTCCTCGGGAACCTTGTTGACAAGAGAGACGCCCAGACCCTCCTCCAAGTTCACCAGAACCTGAAGACAGCAGCTAAACGTACAATAACCGTCCCACAATGGTTCCGTATGGCCGGTGATGCTGGGACTACTTTGAGTCACGCTCCTTTGTCTGCGTCCAGATTAACCAGCAAAGAGTCATTTAAATAGTGAGATTTGTAATTAATACAACATATATATCAATGATACAAGTATAATTACCCCTAATAACAATAAGGCCCAACGCCCATACCTCCAGTTCCTGCTCAGCTGCTGCCGTCTTCACGGTCTCTTTGATCCCGTCCTCTTCCGTGCCGGACGAGCTCCGGACGATTCTCCTCTGATTGAAGTCACTGATCTGAAACAAAGTGACATCGGTGAGCAGGAGCGCCGAGGCCTGCCGCCACGGGAACCTGCGGCCCATCGCTGGTCCTTCGGGACGGGAAGCGAGCCGGACATATCACGGTGAACGGTTTTGATTCAGACACGGTCCTTGCAAACGCACTGAATGCCTTTTATAATGGCTTTGATACTTGGGATTCGACCCGATGCGGTTTGCCTATTGGCCCAAGCGAGGGGTGGAGGACGCCACGCCCCCGTTACCCCACCTGCTTCTCCAGCCTCTGGAGGGGGGGGGGAGCACGCCAGGCGTTCGTTCATTTACTTTAGTTCAGCTTTTAACACAATGTATCCCCACATTTGAAGTCAAAGCTTTTTGAAACATTTTAACCTCAGTAATAATCTCGTGGGCTGGATGTGAGATTTTTTCTTTAATAGTGGGCGCCGATGGTGTCCTGTCAGAACGTGTGTTCTTCCATCGGCGTGCCACAAGGCTGCGTGCTTTCCCCTCTTCTGTTTATTCTGCACTGCAGTGATTGTAAGCCTTCTTAAGGGGCATGACGACGGCCACGGGCCCACTGTGGATCACTTTGCCCGATGGCGTGGTGAATCCGATCTGATCCTCAATGCAACCAAAAACAAAAGACATGGTGATTGATTTTCGAAGGAATAGCAGGTCTGCTAGAGAGACACATATCAAAGGCCAGAAGGTTGAACTGGTTTCAAGCCGTAAATATTTGGGGCTCATTAAAAGTATCAGTGTTCATGAGTGTAACAGCCGAGGGGAAGAAGCTGTTCTTGTGGCGGGAGGTTCTGGTCCGGATGGACCGGACCCTCCTGCCTGAGGGGAGAGGGTCAAAGAGTCCGTGTCCAGGGTGAGAAGGGTCGGCTGTGATCCGACCTGCACGCCTCCGAGTCCTGGAGACCTGCAGGTCCTGGAGCGATGGCAGCTTGCAGCCGATCACCTTCTCCGCAGCACGTACAATGCGCTGCAGTCTGTGTCTGTCCCTGGTGGTGGCGCCAGCGTACCACACGGTGATGGAGGAGGTGAGGACTTAATGACTTTAACGGCCTGATGGCTGGAGGTGCAGCAGTTGGTGTACAGGGAGAAGAGCCAGGGGGAAAGTACACAGCCCTGGGGGGATCCGGTGCTGATAGTCAGGGTGTCCGAGACCGTAGACCCCAGCCCCACATGCTGCCTCCGCTCCGTCAGGAAGTCGGTGATCCACCAGCAGAGGGAGTCGGGCACGTCGAGCTGGAGCAGCTTGTCCTGGAGCAGTCCCGGGAGGACGGTGTTGAAAGCTGAGCTGAAGTCCACAAACAGGATCCTGGCGTCGGTTCCTGGGGAGTCCAGATGCTGCAGGATGAAGTGGAGGACCAGATTGACTGCGTCGTCTACAGACCTGCTGGCTCGGTAGGTGAACTGCAGCGGGTCCAGGACGGGGGCGGGGAGGGTCTTCAGGTGGTGGAGAACCAGGCGCTCAAAAGACTTCCTGACTACAGATGTCAGTGCTATCGGTCTGTAGTCATTAAGTCCTGTGGTCCTTGGCTTCATGGGGACAGGGACAATGGTGGAGGACTTGAAGCAGGCTGGAACATGACAGGACTCCAGGGAGGGGTTAAAGATGTCTGTGAAGACAGGAGTCAGCTCACTGGGACAGTGTTTCAGGGTGGGGGGGGAACATTGTCCGGTTCAGCTTCATGAACTGTCTGTGCACATCCTGCTCCTGGATGCAGAGGACAGTGGGGGGGGGGAGAGTCTGTGGAGGCATTTGGCGGTTTGCCCTCCATGTTGTGGGTGGAGGAGGGGGTGACTGGAGGGTCCGGATGGGTGTGGGGGGGCTGCTTGGTCGAAGCGGCAGGTCGTTCAGAGCTCGGGGGGGTACACGGTGTAGATCCAGTTAGGAGGGGAACGAGCTGCTTGGGGGAGGTCTGTGCTCTCTGAGTGCTTTTCTCGTTCTTATTTTGTGATAAATTCCTGACACCCAGGACTTAACTGAAGATTATAAATTGTAAGTATCAGTACGGAGGTCAGGACTTTGGGTCGATTAGAAAAGCTCCGCTAAGATGAAAGATTTAGTCGATGAAACTCAGCCCAGAGCTGAAAATAACGGCTGATATTTAGTCTGACTGTTAGCTCTGACCTGGAGGACACGCGTGGGCCCATCTGGCAGGACCTGGACCGACAGCACCCCGGACCCGGGTCTCATCTTCTGGTTAATGAACTGCTGGTCGGGGCCCGGCGCCAGCAGCATGGAGTCTGGCCCCAGCACCACCTCTGCGCCATCGTGCAGGCCGGCCACCCCGGCCTTCACCTGGAGGACGCGTGTCAAACATGCAACGTGAAAGTGAGGCAGAGCAACACAACGCTAAACCGAGTCAACGATCGATCCAAGACAACCGGGCACCTGGACCACCAGCCGGGGCAGGCCGCAGGTCAGCATGCCTGAGCTGAAGTACCACGTCTGGGTGGTGCTGCGGCGCGAGTCGGGCCTCTTCAGCATCAGTGGCTCAAAGCTTGGGGGGGGGAGAGAGAGCCCACATCTTAGCTCTATTCAAGCGCAATGAGCCCAGCCGCGGCGCTCCCAACGAACCTGTTGTCACTAACTGCTGCAAGCCCGGCGATGTCCAGCACCAACGAGGAGTCCAGGGGGCGGGGCTGGGCCGGCTTGCTCTGCGGGGGAGACGACCCTTCGTGACACAGCATGCCAGCCCCCGTCATCCTCCACAACTGGGAGCGCTTCCCTGGTTCCTGCACGACGGCCGGAGAACATATGAGAACCCCCAACAGCGGCGCTCCCTCTTCTGGCCGGACAGAGAGAACGTTCTCCGTCACGCCTACCTTCTTTTTCAGAACGACCCTTTGAGTCTTTGTGTCCACATCCAGGACCAGTTCAGCGCAGCTTACCGGCTGCTTCTTCCCAACAGGCCTCCTCTCAGCATCCCTGCATCGGCGACACAACAGGCTCAGCATGCATGGCCCCCCGCCGCGAGACGCGAGGACACGGGGACGCGAGGACACGGGGACGGCCACAGGATGCAGAGTGAGTGCGTACTGTGAGAACGTGTGTGCGGCCGCGATGTAAATGAAGTTCTCGTAGTACAGCTTGTTGTACTCCCTGAAGAAGTTCATGTCCGCCGTGACCTCCGAGGAGCCGGCTCCCTTCACGGTCAGCGTGAGGTAGGGGGGCAAGGTGGGCTCATCGCAAGCAAAGTCCAGACCCGAGCCCGCCTTCACCTCGGTGTGCAGCCGCAGGTCGGCCACACCGTGCTGCCAGAACTGGATCGGCACCTGAAAGGATTCAAACGGAATCAACCCAATGTGCTGTTGAGACCTTGCCTCTACCAACCCCCCCCCCCCCCCCCCCTCAACGTCTTCATTTGATTGTGGCTAATTTAAGGAGCAAAAAGCCGCTGGATAGAACCGGAACATCCCACCACCACTAATGTTCTGGCGGTCCACTCGGTGGTTTTGGCGCTGATCTCCTCTCACCAATCACAGAGAGATTCTGTCCCTCGACTAGGAAGAACTTCCGAACGGTGTCTGACCTCAGAAAGGTTGTCGATGCGGAACGGTGGCGGGAGCTGGTCGGCGTCGGTGAAGGAGATCTGGTAGGCGGCGCCTTTCAGGGTGACCTCGGCTCGCAGGAAGAAACACTTCCCCAGGGTGTCCCTGTTGGGACCAGGAAGACGGGGGCCTGGTCAGGCATGTTCCTCACACAGTGCTGCTAGCGCTCAGTCAGCAGGGACGTCCGGTTAGCTGATGCTACTGATTCTGTGGATCTTTTCAGGAAGTCCGGTGGATGTTCGGGATTGGTCGTTACGTTACGGTGGCTTTGATCTGTCACCAGATCGGTTTCTAAAGGTCATTAGGGTACGTGGCAACGCACCTCATGTTGACGTGGAACGACTTTGACTTGTTGACCTCGAAGCCTCCGGACCAGGTGCAGTCGTTGGCGTCCATGAGGCGCACACACAGCAGCTGGTCGTAGTCGTTGCGGGGCCAGTGGAAGACGACGCTGGAGCCCGGCAGGGTGGAGATGTAGCCCTCCGGGTTGGCAGTGCCCTAAAGCAAACGGCAGTCAGTGTTACGCCGGTGAAACGCCACACGGAGAGCTTCTCCCAGCACGCATGAACACAAGGGACGTGGGGGGGGGGGGTTGTGTATCAGGGTTTGGCCCCTTAGTTCCAAGAAGGGACATCTTGGCCCTGTTGTGTTCCAACAACACGGTCCCCCACTGAGCTATTGTAGCTTCGGGGGGGGGGGGGGGGGGGGGGGGTCCATATTAATGCCTCTAGATGGACAACGCGCTGCAGCAGTCCCTCGGGTACTCCGGATCAGACCCATCGATCGGCGCTCTGGATGCTACGGTACCTTCATCACGCCATCGGGAACCCGAACAGCCTGTGAGCAACTCGTTCTGCACATTTCTCACCTTTCCTCTTGCGAACTCTCTCTGAGCGAAGGCCAGCTTGTGTGTAGAGCGGTTGTCCAGCAGGTAGCGTGGAGCGAAGGTCACGATGTGAGTGTCTATGTAGCGGCCCTTCCCTTTCCGCACACTGATGCCTGAGGCGATCAAACAGACAACGGCCGAACAAACGGTGACGTAAAACCCGCAGCAATGAGGCCGTGATCGAGGAGGCCGCGCGCCAGCTTGCTTCTGCACGTCGTGACTTGCCTATATTGTAGATGAGGCCGGGCCTGTTGCCATGCTGGATAACCTTCACCGCTCTGACTCCACTCCCACCATCCAGGGAAAATCCCTGGCACCAGCCAGGCACTCCATCCGGGTGGATCCCTCTCCCAATCCGCATCGTGCACCTGAGATCAAGACGGATCGGGGGTAAAGACATGCACCGTGATGTGGTTGGCCAGATCATTTCTCTCCATGCGATTCATTCATTCCTGGACCGAGCTCGTAATTTGTCTCCATCTTCATCACGCGTCTTTTGTTCTCCCTGCAATCCTCACCGCTCGCTTTCTTTGGACCCGTGTCTTACTATAAAGAACATTCACAGATACGGCGCCAGTCACCGAACGAGTGCGCCGTGCTCGGAGCGCTCGGCCGTCTGGAAGCGGGCTCGCATCCGAACACAACTAGGCTGGCTCGTACGTTAAAGCGCCCGCAGGTCGAGGTATTACTGGAGGGAGGGAGGGAGGAAGAGAGGGGGTTCTGATCCACGCTTACATAGCGGGCTGCTCCTTGTCCGTGTAGCAGAACAGCAATGGGCTGAGGCTCCGGGCCAACTCATGCTCCTCAAACTGACCTGCGGCGTCAGATTTACCGTTGTCCTGACGGAAAATCAACGGCAGACCTGAAGGGGGGGAACGTAGCACAATGAAGTCACTGGCCCGGTTCCTCTTGCTCCTGGAGGCTGTACAATAGATCTACCAGTCTTGTTGATGAGCCAGTAGGGGGCAGAAATCAAGATCCTCAATGCCCCCTGTGCCCGTAGGACGATACGGATGGTGAGACAAAGCAGATGCTTGTTGGTGTCGTAGAGCCTCATCAGCACCACGTAGTTCTGAGTCCCGGGGGGGATCAGCAGCTCTTTGCAAACGAGGAAGCTTTCCAGCAGCACTCCTGAGGGATGAGAAGATCATCAGGAGCGGCACTCGGACAACGAGGAGAGGTGAGCAGCAGCCGGCGGCACGTCTGACCGAGCTCCATGTTCTGCGAGGTGTCGGCAGCGTGAAGCACGGCTTCCTTCCCCGGCTTCAGCGAGCCTCTGATCGAAGAGCCCTTGATGTAGAAGTTAAGTTCGCAGGGCAGGAGGTTGGCCAGCACCACGGTGGGAAGCAGATAGACGGTGTGACCCGGCTGCCGGCAGATCTGTTTGGCGCCGCCGGACGCCGGCTTTGCAGGCTGCTGCTCCGGGTAGTTCTCCTTCTTTATGACGACACAAAACCTGCAGGATGCAGAGAGAGGAGAGCAGTCGAAGCCTTGAGGGGAACGAGACAGAAAAAGAACCGGGTCTGTCCGTAAATACCGGAAGCTGTGCTTCACGTTGTCATCGACGTCTGCTGAGTGGCACTCCCTCTTACTGCTGCTGATCTCGCCGGGACGCTCCACACTGGTCCAGTGGATGGGCACCTTACAGAAGAACAAGCCCCGCCCCTTGGGCCGAGCCTGCAGGCGCCACGATGTCAGGTGGAGCGGGACCGCCAAGGCCTGGCCAGGCAGAATGGGAGGCAGCACGACTGGTTCTGGCAACACAAAGACACATCTCGCTTCAGGAAACGAGGCAACAAGGGGTTAACCGCTAAAATGAACGACTCCAAAACTCACGAAGACGTTTTGTGGTGGATGTAAAGACTTTTCAAACGCAATATCAGGAAGAAGAAAAAAGATTGTTCAGGTCAACCTAAAAACACAATTCTTGTTGTCAGAGGCAACGTGGCAATGTGGGCGGGATGCAAATCCAGTCACACATTCTTATTGGTCGGTAACGCCCAATCCAGTCACACATTCTTATTGGTCGGTAACGCCCAATCCAGTCAGACTTCCTGAAATGACCACGAGTATTTCTCCTCCAATGCAACGGCAGTGCGATGCAGTTTGATGCACGAACCCACGTGAACCCACATGAACCCACATGAACCCACGTGAACCCACGTGAACCCACATGAACCCACACGAACCCACACGAACCCACACGAACCCACATGAACCCGCCACACCCCAACAAGTAGGAAGAATGGCGTTTTTGGTTTGATCGGAATCAACCCCTCCAGATCCTCAGTAGCAGTAAAAACGTCAAATATGGAAACTTCGGTCAAATGAAATCCAACCGGTTTCACCAGATAGCGTGGCTGAACATATTTGATCATTTAGAGCAACAGCAAAATATCAGATGATCTTTAAATGAAAGGAGAAACAGGCGTCTTACTGTCAGGAGCAGACGGG
The DNA here is from genome assembly GCF_040956055.1 of Brachionichthys hirsutus. Classification (NCBI taxonomy): domain Eukaryota; kingdom Metazoa; phylum Chordata; class Actinopteri; order Lophiiformes; family Brachionichthyidae; genus Brachionichthys; species Brachionichthys hirsutus. Next base: position 8,355,779 of record NC_090899.1, read on the forward strand.
CTGTCGAGCCTGACCTCCATAGGAAGGTCCAGCCGGTTGGTCACCATCAGCGCCGAGCGGACGGTGACCACCTTCCTGGCACTGCCCTCCATTCTGATGGAGAACACCACTCTGACCGGGGGCAAGGCCGAGAACTGAAAGGTCAAAGCGTTTATGTCAAGACGTTTGCGTTCACTTCCCATTTAACTCAAGGTTTACGTGAAACTAAAATCAGAGCCGCAGCGGGACTGCGGGGAGCCGCACGCGCGTTGCTTCCGTCGGTCGGAGCGGGCCCCATTTGAGAAACGGCTTCCTCTTTGTGACTACGGCTACGGACAGAAGCTTAACGGCGCTGCTGGTACTTACATACACGTGCGGGTGGATGATGTTGGTTCTGCTGATAGGACTGCCAACCTGTGGGAATGTAGAGCAGAAGACAGAGGAGGAGGAGAGTTAGGGGGAGAGACGTGACAGCAGCTCAGCAGAGAGTGACCGTCACTTAATGAAGGGTTAATCTGATGAGGGGAAACAACATCCAAAATACAAGACATGAACTATTTATTACAGCTACACAGACAGGATATTACGATGATCCGGTCTGCATCTGGGACGGCCAAAAGCCCTCACAGTGTTGGACGAGTTGTGTCTGTCCGCAGCAGCGTAACGGAAGAAGACGCCCACTTTGTCCACGGACACCGGCTTCACCTGCTCCCACCCGCACACCCGGACCAGCAGCTGGTGCAGCTTCAGCTCGTGAGTGTGTCTGCAGACGAGCAGGAGGCGAGAGGTGCAGCACATTCAGCACACGAGCGAACGGCCGGTGCAGCGTCTCACCGACACGCCGGCGTTCGGGGCGTACCGGTGCCGGAGCTT